>NW_026914535.1:0-1267 GCF_034315485.1 Pezoporus occidentalis
GTCTTGCAACTTTCTGTAATACATTTTCTCAAGTGTTCTTGCTCTGTAAGATGGCAGATTTGTAGTATGTGGATTTCCCATCTCGGTTGTATTTGCGTTAAAGTCTCCTTCTAAGCAGACAGCAAGTAAACTTACGAGTGAAGAAAACAAGTTTTCTATTAGAATTATCAGAAGTCTGTTCTGTGTAACAAGCAAATCAAAGTATGTGCACAGAACACGATGTTTGCTAGGTAAAAGAAAAAATTTGCTTAAGTTTTTATATTGTTGCAGACTATTTTTACAGATTTTTTTTAAAAGTAATTTAATAGTCACATAAAAGGAAGCGAGGTGTTCATTGGAAAGATGTTTAAGTACAAATTTATGGTTTAACAAAAATCAGATACTCAGATTTGAAGATATGTCATGAGTAAAATTAGATTGAGGCTTGCACATAGATACCAGAATCTCAAGGCCTATTCTGAAAAAATTTCAGCCTATATAGCAAAATCTCAAAACATTCAGTGCATTCTTGAATATTTTCTTCCTGGTCTTGGAATATTTTCTTCCTACTTGGAAATACAAACTGTATGGGTAGGTTTGGTTATTTGATTTCCAAAAGAAGAGAGAAAATATCAAAAGTATTCAGGACTGTGGAATGATTTTGTGATTTCCCACTGATGTATTTTGTCCCCCACATGGTTTGTTCCTGTAGAAATGTCCTCTATAAAGTATTAAGGCTTAGAATGGTATTAGCAGGTATTTGAGGTTTAGCATGGTCAAGAAAAGTAGCTATAGGGGATTTTCGAAAGGTGAAAAGCTGGAATAGTGCTGATCCATTCAGGTACTCAGGATTCAGTTGATATACTATATGCACCCTAAATAAGAAAACCGGAGGCACATGATTGATATGAGGTGTTTAAAGAACATTTAAAAAAATGCCTTCCTATTAAGCAAAAATGTTAATACATTTATCTGGAAGTCATCCAAAAGAAACAGTTACAATCTTAGTTAAATCTGTTCTGATACTGTAAACCGTATTGTTGCTTGTTTGTGAGTGATCTTTGTAGCTTACTTGGCTAGATTCCTAAAATAATATTGAAATTATTACTTTATTCCTTTCTCTGTGCTTTGACATTTCAAAATCTCTTAAATTTTGGTGGTTTTGGGGTTGTTTTTTTGGTGGTGGTGTTTAGTAGTATTTGGTCATGTTTCGTTGGTTTTAGTAGTTTCATTTTTGGTTTCCTGTTACTTTTTTTGTTGTTGGTTTGGAAAAAAGGGGGTTTGGGTT
>NW_026914536.1:0-4865 GCF_034315485.1 Pezoporus occidentalis
ACCGAGGAGAGACTTCAATGATGGTGACACCGTTGCAAAGCAGCCTGTGTGCTGAAGAGGCCCAGCGCTAGCTTTCCCTGCTGGTTCTTCTGCTGTGGGAGCAGATGCCACTGTTCTTTCTGTGCTGACTGTGTTGCTGCCAGCAGAGAGCAGGCTCTGAACTGATTCCATTCAAATGCTTTTCCTGTATGAAAGGGAGCAGTGAAAGCAACGATGGATGCACCAATGTAAAGGTGATTGTGTGCTGAACAGGTCCAGCACCAGCTTTCAATCCTGACACTTCTGCTGTGGGAGCAGAGGCCAAACGTTCGTGCTGTACTCACTGTGCTGCCTGCAGCTGAGAGAGACCAGCTGAGAATTTGGATTCAAATGGAGTTTTAGGTATGAAACCGAGGAGAGACTGCAATGATGGTGACACCGTTGCAAAGCAGCCTGTGTGCTGAAGAGGCCCAGCACTAGCTTTCCCTGCTGGTTCTTCTGCTGTGGGAGCAGATGCCACTGTTCTTTCTGTGCTGACTGTGTTGCTGCGCAGCAGAGAGCAGGCTCTGAACTGATTCCATTCAAATGCTTTTCCTGTATGAAAGGGAGCAGTGAAAGCAACGATGGATGCACCAATGTAAAGGTGATTGTGTGCTGAACAGGTCCAGCACAAGCTTTCAATCCTGACACTTCTGCTGTGGGAGCAGAGGCCAAACGTTCGTGCTGTACTCACTGTGCTGCCTGCAGCTGAGAGCGACCAGCTGAGAATTTGGATTCAAATGGAGTTTTAGGTATGAAACCGAGGAGAGACTGCAATGATGGTGACACCGTTGCAAAGCAGCCTGTGTGCTGAAGAGGCCCAGCACTAGCTTTCCCTGCTGGTTCTTCTGCTGTGGGAGCAGATGCCACTGTTCTTTCTGTGCTGACTGTGTTGCTGCGCAGCAGAGAGCAGGCTCTGAACTGATTCCATTCAAATGCTTTTCCTGTATGAAAGGGAGCAGTGAAAGCAACGATGGATGCACCAATGTAAAGGTGATTGTGTGCTGAACAGGTCCAGCACAAGCTTTCAATCCTGGCTCTTCTGCTGTGGGAGCAGAAGCCAAACGTTCGTGCTGTACTCACTGTGCTGCCTGCAGCTGAGAGAGACCAGCTGAGAATTTGGATTCAAATGGAGTTTTAGGTATGAAACCGAGGAGAGACTGCAATGATGGTGACACCGTTGCAAAGCAGCCTGTGTGCTGAAGAGGCCCAGCACTAGCTTTCCCTGCTGGTTCTTCTGCTGTGGGAGCAGATGCCACTGTTCTTTCTGTGCTGACTGTGTTGCTGCGCAGCAGAGAGCAGGCTCTGAACTGATTCCATTCAAATGCTTTTCCTGTATGAAAGGGAGCAGTGAAAGCAACGATGGATGCACCAATGTAAAGGTGATTGTGTGCTGAACAGGTCCAGCACAAGCTTTCAATCCTGGCTCTTCTGCTGTGGGAGCAGAAGCCAAACGTTCGTGCTGTACTCACTGTGCTGCCTGCAGCTGAGAGCGACCAGCTGAGAATTTGGATTCAAATGGAGTTTTAGGTATGAAACCGAGGAGAGACTGCAATGATGGTGACACCGTTGCAAAGCAGCCTGTGTGCTGAAGAGGCCCAGCACTAGCTTTCCCTGCTGGTTCTTCTGCTGTGGGAGCAGATGCCACTGTTCTTTCTGTGCTGACTGTGTTGCTGCCAGCAGAGAGCAGGCTCTGAACTGATTCCATTCAAATGCTTTTCCTGTATGAAAGGGAGCAGTGAAAGCAACGATGGATGCACCAATGTAAAGGTGATTGTGTGCTGAACAGGTCCAGCACAAGCTTTCAATCCTGGCTCTTCTGCTGTGGGAGCAGAAGCCAAACGTTCGTGCTGTACTCACTGTGCTGCCTGCAGCTGAGAGCGACCAGCTGAGAATTTGGATTCAAATGGAGTTTTAGGTATGAAACCGAGGAGAGACTGCAATGATGGTGACACCGTTGCAAAGCAGCCTGTGTGCTGAAGAGGCCCAGCACTAGCTTTCCCTGCTGGTTCTTCTGCTGTGGGAGCAGATGCCACTGTTCATTCTGTGCTGACTGTGTTGCTGCCAGCAGAGAGCAGGCTCTGAACTGATTCCATTCAAATGCTTTTCCTGTATGAAAGGGAGCAGTGAAAGCAACGATGGATGCACCAATGTAAAGGTGATTGTGTGCTGAACAGGTCCAGCACAAGCTTTCAATCCTGGCTCTTCTGCTGTGGGAGCAGAAGCCAAACGTTCGTGCTGTACTCACTGTGCTGCCTGCAGCTGAGAGCGACCAGCTGAGAATTTGGATTCAAATGGAGTTTTAGGTATGAAACCGAGGAGAGACTGCAATGATGGTGACACCGTTGCAAAGCAGCCTGTGTGCTGAAGAGGCCCAGCACTAGCTTTCCCTGCTGGTTCTTCTGCTGTGGGAGCAGATGCCACTGTTCATTCTGTGCTGACTGTGTTGCTGCGCAGCAGAGAGCAGGCTCTGAACTGATTCCATTCAAATGCTTTCCTGTATGAAAGGGAGCAGTGAAAGCAACGATGGATGCACCAATGTAAAGGTGATTGTGTGCTGAACAGGTCCAGCACAAGCTTTCCCTCCTGGCTCTTCTGCTGTGGGAGCAGAAGCCAAACGTTCGTGCTGTACTCACTGTGCTGCCTGCAGCTGAGAGCGACCAGCTGAGAATTTGGATTCAAATGGAGTTTTAGGTATGAAACCGAGGAGAGACTTCAATGATGGTGACACCGTTGCAAAGCAGCCTGTGTGCTGAAGAGGCCCAGCGCTAGCTTTCCCTGCTGGTTCTTCTGCTGTGGGAGCAGATGCCACTGTTCTTTCTGTGCTGACTGTGTTGCTGCCAGCAGAGAGCAGGCTCTGAACTGATTCCATTCAAATGCTTTTCCTGTATGAAAGGGAGCAGTGAAAGCAACGATGGATGCACCAATGTAAAGGTGATTGTGTGCTGAACAGGTCCAGCACCAGCTTTCAATCCTGACACTTCTGCTGTGGGAGCAGAGGCCAAACGTTCGTGCTGTACTCACTGTGCTGCCTGCAGCTGAGAGAGACCAGCTGAGAATTTGGATTCAAATGGACTTTTAGGTATGAAACCGAGGAGAGACTGCAATGATGGTGACACCGTTGCAAAGCAGCCTGTGTGCTGAAGAGGCCCAGCACTAGCTTTCCCTGCTGGTTCTTCTGCTGTGGGAGCAGATGCCACTGTTCTTTCTGTGCTGACTGTGTTGCTGCGCAGCAGAGAGCAGGCTCTGAACTGATTCCATTCAAATGCTTTTCCTGTATGAAAGGGAGCAGTGAAAGCAACGATGGATGCACCAATGTAAAGGTGATTGTGTGCTGAACAGGTCCAGCACAAGCTTTCAATCCTGACTCTTCTGCTGTGGGAGCAGAGGCCAAACGTTCGTGCTGTACTCACTGTGCTGCCTGCAGCTGAGAGCGACCAGCTGAGAATTTGGATTCAAATGGAGTTTTAGGTATGAAACCGAGGAGAGACTGCAATGATGGTGACACCGTTGCAAAGCAGCCTGTGTGCTGAAGAGGCCCAGCACTAGCTTTCCCTGCTGGTTCTTCTGCTGTGGGAGCAGATGCCACTGTTCTTTCTGTGCTGACTGTGTTGCTGCGCAGCAGAGAGCAGGCTCTGAACTGATTCCATTCAAATGCTTTTCCTGTATGAAAGGGAGCAGTGAAAGCAACGATGGATGCACCAATGTAAAGGTGATTGTGTGCTGAACAGGTCCAGCACAAGCTTTCAATCCTGGCTCTTCTGCTGTGGGAGCAGAAGCCAAACGTTCGTGCTGTACTCACTGTGCTGCCTGCAGCTGAGAGCGACCAGCTGAGAATTTGGATTCAAATGGAGTTTTAGGTATGAAACCGAGGAGAGACTGCAATGATGGTGACACCGTTGCAAAGCAGCCTGTGTGCTGAAGAGGCCCAGCACTAGCTTTCCCTGCTGGTTCTTCTGCTGTGGGAGCAGATGCCACTGTTCTTTCTGTGCTGACTGTGTTGCTGCGCAGCAGAGAGCAGGCTCTGAACTGATTCCATTCAAATGCTTTTCCTGTATGAAAGGGAGCAGTGAAAGCAACGATGGATGCACCAATGTAAAGGTGATTGTGTGCTGAACAGGTCCAGCACAAGCTTTCCCTCCTGGCTCTTCTGCTGTGGGAGCAGAAGCCAAACGTTCGTGCTGTACTCACTGTGCTGCCTGCAGCTGAGAGCGACCAGCTGAGAATTTGGATTCAAATGGAGTTTTAGGTATGAAACCGAGGAGAGACTTCAATGATGGTGACACCGTTGCAAAGCAGCCTGTGTGCTGAAGAGGCCCAGCGCTAGCTTTCAAAGGTGATTGTGTGCTGAACAGGTCCAGCACAAGCTTTCAATCCTGACACTTCTGCTGTGGGAGCAGAGGCCAAACGTTCGTGCTGTAATCACTGTGCTGCCTGCAGCTGAGAGAGACCAGCTGAGAATTTGGATTCAAATGGACTTTTAGGTATGAAACCGAGGAGAGACTGCAATGATGGTGACACCGTTGCAAAGCAGCCTGTGTGCTGAAGAGGCCCAGCACTAGCTTTCCCTGCTGGTTCTTCTGCTGTGGGAGCAGATGCCACTGTTCGTTCTGTGCTGACTGTGTTGCTGCCAGCAGAGAGCAGGCTCTGAACTGATTCCATTCAAATGCTTTTCCTGTATGAAAGGGAGCAGTGAAAGCAACGATGGATGAACCAATGTAAGACACCGTTGCAAAGCAGCCTGTGTGCTGAAGAGGCCCAGCACTAGCTTTCCCTGCTGGTTCTTCTGCTGTGGGAGCAGATGCCACTGTTCTTTCTGTGCTGACTGTGTTGCTGTGCAGCAGAGA
>NW_026914537.1:0-7128 GCF_034315485.1 Pezoporus occidentalis
CCTCACCACCAGCCAACTGATAACTCCCCCCCCACAGCCCAACCAAGCACTGACCGATACCTCCTCCAACCCTGCAGTCCTAGCCCTTCTGGGTAACTCTCAGTTACATCCTGGGCATGACGTGCTGTGGTATGGAATACCTCGTTGGCTAGCTTGGGTCAGGTGTCCTGTTTCTGCTTCCTCTTGGCTTCCCCTCCTCCCTGGCAGAGCATGAGACTCACAAAGTTCTTGGCTAAACCAAAACACCATTGTTACCAGCTCTGTTTCCAGGCTGGAAGTCAAAACACTGCACTGCACCAGGTACCAAGAAGGAGAAAAATGACTGCTACTGCTGAACCCAGGACAATTATGTATGAAGTTTTTGCTTCAGAAAAACCCACTATCCAGTAAAGCATCCCAGGAATAGCTGTCATATTTTTATTAATATTAAAATATAGCTCCCTGTCTCTTACTGGTGTATTTATATGATCCCACTTTCTAAAATGGTAGAATCAAGTTTTTAAAAAATGTATAGACCTAGGACACCCAAAACATACAATTTGATCTGTTGAAGGTTTAATTTATTGAACATATAAACCTTGAAGGCTTAACATTAAATTTTAAAAATCGAGTGCCATGTGATAATCACAGTATCACCTTACTCTAACAATAGGACGTATATTACAAGTGAGAAAATCCTCTCACAGATTCTCCTTCAAAGATCTATTTGCTTAATGGTTCTTCTAGGAATGAAAAGTGTGTAAAAAACATGAGAACTGTAAAATCTTCAGGTTAGTGATCTCTTAGTCCTGAGGGTTTTTTTGATGACTAATAATACCTATATTCAATTTTTTTAAATACTTTGGATTGAGGTGGATTAGATATATTTTATATAATCTTCTGATCTGGAGAAAAACAATCAAGCAAAAGCCCTTGAACCTGAACAGATAAGTTTCTGTAACCAGAGCACTTCCTTTCCAAACCCATTGCTCAGTGTTAGGGTTAACTCTTGCCAGTGATGGCACTATATGCCCCTCTTGGATTTTTTTCTTTTTAGTCCTTCCATACATATTGTTAGCTCTAGATTTAAAAAAGATCAATTTTCTTTTATTGACCATCCTGTATCTCATAATGCTAACTTTTAACAGGATGGCATAACACTACAGGAAAAACATTGACTTTTAAAAATGTAATTTTATTTTTATTCTTTCATATAGTAGCTTCGGAATTGATTACTAGAGGGTGGAAATGAAAATGAACACTCACAATTACAAAGATGAGAATATGATCTTGACAGATGGCTGTAGTTATTGTGCGTACACCACAGCACCTCATAGCTAAATACTTTTATGTCAATGTATCAGAGTTCTCTTCTGCATGATAGAAATGTGTAATGTGACGTCTCTGAAAAAGGAAATTTAATTTAATTAATTATTTTCCACATTTTAGGATTGCTTTTGCTGTAGTGCTGCAAGTATGTTTAGAGTAAGTTAGTGTTCCATTTACGAATATTCAGACCTCATTGTAGATCCAAAGTCTTCATAAGAAGGTGAATAGTAATTAATAAAAGAAAAAAAACCACAAAACTAAAAAAAATATGTAAGTTTGTGTTTGCAGCAAAACCACTTAAAGCAATTTGATTGTTAATATTACCTTACAGTACCACAACTCTTCACCTTATCAGAATATTTGTGGTATGTTATTTATTGCTTTAATAGATCACAATCCTGCATGGTCTTTTAGAACACTACATGGTATATTTCTCATAAATTTAATGCTTAACTGTGGTCAGGTTGCTATTATAGTTAGTCATGCCTTTATAAAAATGGAGAGCTAAATTCTTCTTCCTGGCACACTAATATATATTTTCAAAAAAAATTGAAGACATTTTATTCTCTTCAGTCTAATGGATAACCAAGGAAAGTAACCTTGTGCAGAAAAGAATTCAGTACATACGCAACCCCAATTGTCATGGTTTATACCCTAGCCAGACAGTTTCTTCGCTCACTCCCAGTGAGTGGTGCCAGGCTGAGAGCAAGCGAGGCCCCCCCACTCCAGGGCTCTCCCCTTCCCTGCTCCCGTGAGGGATGAGGAAGAGGATCGAAAGAGTGCAACTCCCATGGGTTGAGACAAGAGCAGTCCAGCAACCAATGTACAACACAGATCACCACCGCTACCACCAACGACAACAATGATAAGAGAAAATAACAAGGGAAGAGAATACAGTACCACTCGCCAAGAAATGAGTCTGACCTGGGTAACTCTCTGTTATACCCCCCACCCCGGGCATGACATGCTGTGGTATGGAATACCTCTTGGCTAACCTGGGTCAGGCACCCCGTCTCTGCTTCCTCCCAGCTTCCCCTCCTCCCTGGCAGAGCATGAGCCTCACAAAGTCCTTGGTCAGGGAAAACATCACTTAGCAACAACCGAAAACATCAGTATCACCAGCACTGTTCCCAGGCTGGAAGTCAAAACACAGCACTGCACCAGCTACCACAAAGGAGAAAAATGACTGCTACTGCTGAACCCAGGACAACAATTCAGATTTTATTAAATGTAGCCTTTCATTCTGTAAACATATGGGCTGCATGAATAATCAAGCAGGGAAACTGATCCTTAAATCTGGCTCACTAAATCTGCCTGACAAAGAAAAGATTATAAAATATTTCCTATGTAGCATATGTTTTATTTTTATTTCTTTTTCTATGTTTTTAATAAAGATAAGTAACAAATATGTGGCTTACACAAAGAATAACAATTATTCAATATTTTACTGGAACTTCAGAAACTTAATGCCATTATCAGGATTGACAGTTGCAAAAACAGAGAGTCTGATTAGTTTTTCCCAACAGCTTTAAAGGTTATCAGGGTAAGGCATCAGTGGTTTCAGTAACATAAATATATGTGTGTGAGTATGTACAGACACACAGACAAGGTGAGGATGATGATAAACAAAATCACTGGTGATTTTGCCTGAAAATTCCTTGACATTAAAACTGCAAGTGGGTATCTAATTTTGTCTGTGTTTCTCCCACTCTCCCAACTATGGTATGGTTTATTCATTTCTTTTAAATTTACTGCAATATTTATTTTAAATGTCATGACTTCTTTCCCATGTCCTCTAAAAACAATTTGAGAGACAAGAGTCATGCTGGAAGGAGCTGCTAAGGTCATAATTATTTTCTTTGCTTTTTCAGTGACATATATTGTAATGCTTTGTATTGTAATGCTGGGGAAAGCTTGAGCCTAGCCTAATGAGGCTCATTATTAATAGAACTGTCTGGTTATGATAAAAGTGAAAGGTTTTCCCACCTTTGGATTGGCATTCTTGTATGTTGAGCTGTAATAATTTAGAATAGAAGAGGAAAGATGGGAAAAATATAAGCAACAAAAAAACCCTGTGATATCAGAACAACACTAAGACAATATTACATCAAGGCAATACTGTCCTGAATCAGAAGATAGGAACTGCCATCATAGATGATATTCCTTGTCTGTCAACAATACTGATCATTTTCCTGCTTCTTTAAAAGATACAGAAAGGTCTATTATCATGTCAGAGTCTTATATACAGTGTAAGCCTGTGTTTTTCCAGGATTGCAATGTAGGGTATTCTTTGCATCTGTCATGGTTTAAGCCCAGCTCTTCACTCATCCCATCCTTTCTGCCCCCAGACCTGGGTGGGATGGAGAAGCACTCTTTATGATGGGATGAGTGGAGGGCAGGGATGAGTGTAGAGCTTAAACCATGACAGATGCAAAGAATACCCTACCTTGCAATCCTAAAACACAGGCTTACACTGTATATAAGACTCTGACATGATAATAGAGCCTTTCTTTAAAAAGAAGCAGGAAAATGATCAGTATTGTTGACAGACAAGGAATATCATCTATGATGGCAGTTCCCTATCTTCTGATTCAGGACAGTATTGCCTTGATGTAATATTGTCTTAGTGTTTGTCTGATATCACAGGGTTTTTTTGTTGCTTATATTTTCCATCTTTCCTCTTCTATTCTAAATTATTACAGCTCAACATACAATCCAAATCCAAAGGTGGGAAAACCTTTCACTTTTATCATAACCAGACAGTACCTATTAATAATGAGCCTCATTAGGCTAGCTTAGAGCTTTCCCCAGCATTACAATACGAAGCATTACAATATATGTCACTGAAAAAGCAAAGAAAATGATGACCTTAGCAGCTCTTTCCAGCATGACTCTTGTCTCAAATTGTTTTTTAGATGGGAAAGAGAGTCATAACATTAAAATAAATATTGCAGTAAATTTAAAAGAAATGAATAAGCCCTGCCCATAGTTGGGAGAGGTGCAGAGACACAACAAAATTAAATCCCACTTGCATGTCAGAGGGAATTTTCAGGCAAAATCACCAGTAAGTTTGTTTATCATCATCCTGACCTTGTCTGTGTGTGTCTGTACATACTCACACACATATATTTATGTTACTGAAACCACTGATGCCTTACCCTGATAACCTTAAAGCTGTTGGGAAAAACTAATCAGACTCTCTGTTTTTGCAGCTGTCAATCCTGATAATGGCATTAAGTTTCTGAAGTTTCAGTAAAATATTGAATAATTGTTATTCTTTGTGTAGCCACATATTTGTTACTTATCTTTATTAAAAACATAGAAAAAGAAATAAAAAATAAAACATATGCTACATAGGAAATATTTTATAATCTTTTCTTTGTCAGGCAGATTTAGTGAGCCAGATTTAAGGATCAGTTTTCCTGCTTGATTACTATGCAGGACCCATATGTTTACAGAATGAAAGGCTACATTTAATAAAATCTGAATTGTTGTCCTGGTTCACAGTAGCAGTAGTTCTCCTTTGTGGTAGCTGGTGCAGTGCTGTGTTTTGACTTCCAGCCTGGGAACAGTGCTGGTGGTACTAATATTTATTATTGCTAGTGATGTTTTCCCTGACCAAGGACTTTGTGAGGCTCATGCTCTGCCAGGGAGAAAAAGGGAAGCTCAGGAGGAAGCAGAGACGGCAAATTCTAACCCAGGTTAGCCAAAGAGGTATTCCATACCACAGCAGTGTCATGCCGGGTGGGGGGTATAACAGAGAGTTACCCAGGTCAGACTCATTTCTTGGCAAGTGGGTACTGTATTCTCTTCCCTTGTTATTTTCTCTTATCATTGTTGTCGTTGGTGGTAGCGGTGGTGATTTGTGTTGTACATTGGTTGCTGGACTGCTCTTGTCTCAACCCATGGGAGTTGCACTCTTTGAAATATCCTCTTCCTCATCCCTCACGGAGCAAGGAAGGGGAGAGCCCTGGAGTGGGGGGCCTCGGCTTGCTCTGAGCCTGGCACCACTCACTGGGAGTGAGCGAAGAAACTGCCTGGCTAGGGTTATAAACCATGACAATTAGGGATTTTGGATATGTACTGAATTCTTTTTCTGCACAAGGTTATTTGGTTATCCATTAGACTGAAGAGAATAAATGTCTTCAATTTTTTTTGAAAATATACTAGTGTGCCAGGAAGAAAGAATTTAGCTCTATTTTTATAAAGGCATGACTAACTATAATAGCAACCTGGCCCCACATTTAAGCATTAAATTTATGAGAAATATACCATATAATGTTCTAAAAGACCATGCAGTATGATGTATTTAAAGCAATAAATAACATGCACAAATATTCTGATAAGGTGAAGAGTTGTGGTACTGTAAGGTAATATTAACAATCAAATTGCTTTAAGTGGTTTTGCTGCAAACACAAACTTACATATTTTTTTTTAGTTTTGTGGTTTTTTTTTCTTTTATTAATTACTATTCACCTTCTTATGAAACTGGATCTACAATGAGGTCTGAATATTCGTAAATGGAACACTAACTTAATCTAAACATACTTGCAGCACTACAGCAAAAGCAATCCTAAAATGTGGAAAATAATTAATTGAATTTAAATTTCCTTTTTCAGAGACGTAGCATTACACATTTCTATCTTTCAGAAGAGAACTCTTGATACATTAAGTTATTTTAGCTATGAGGTGCTGTGGTGTCACAAGCACAATAACTACAGCCATCTGTCAAGATCATATTCTCATCTTTGTAATTGTGAGTGTTCATTTCATTTCCACCCTCTGATAATCAATTTGGAACTTACTATATGAAAGAATAAAAATAAAATTACATTTTTAAAAGTCAATGTTTTTCCTGTAGTGTTATGCCATCCTGTTAAAAGTTAGCATTATGAGATACAGGATGGTCAATAAAAGAAAATTAATATTTTTAAATCTTCAAGCTAACGATATATTTATGGAAGAGACTAAAAGAAAAAAATCCAAGGGGCATATAGTGCCATCACTGGCAAGAGTTAACCCTAACACTGAGCAATGGGTTTGGAAAGGAAGTGCTCTGGTTACAGAAACTTATCTGTTCAGGTTCAAGGGCTTTTGCTTGATTGTTTTTCTCCAGATCAGAAGATTATATAAAATATATCTAATCCACCTCAATCCAAAGCATTTAAAAAAATTGAATATAGGTATTATTAGTCATCAAAAAAACCCTCAGGACTAAGAGATCACTAACCTGAAGATTTTACAGTTCTCATGTTTTTTACACACTTTTCATTCCTAAAGAACCATTAAGCAAATAGATCTTTGAAGTGGAATCTGTGAGAGGATTTTCTCACTTGTAATATCCGTCCTATATTTAGAGTAAGGTGATACTGTGATTATCACATGGCACTCGATTTTTTAAAATTTAATGTTAAGCCTTCAAGGTTTATATGTTCAATAAATTAAACCTTCAACAGATGAATTGCTATGTTTTGGGGTGTCCTAGGTCTATACATTTTTTAAAAACTTGATTCTACCATTTTGGAGGAAAGTGGGATCATATAAATACACCAGTAAGAGAACAGGGGGGAGCTATATTTTAATATTAATAAAAATATGACAGCTTTCCTGGGATGCTTTACTGGATAGTGGGATATCTTTTTGAAGCAAAAACTTCATACATAATTGTCCTGGGTTCAGCAGTAGTCATTTTTCTCCTTCTTGGTACCTGGTGCAGTGCAGTGTTTTGACTTCCAGCCTGGAAACAGAGCTGGTAAAAAATGGGGTTTTTGGGTTTTGCCAGAAACTTGATCTTTATGCTCTCCAGGGGGGAGGGGAAGC
>NW_026914538.1:0-7129 GCF_034315485.1 Pezoporus occidentalis
CACAACCTGCATAAGCCATTGCTCCCTCTTCTGATAAAGAAAACACACATTGCTAAGGCTACTTTCTGATATAGCTCCCAAAAAAAGGGATACGAGAACATGCAGAAGCAGTCCCACTGCTTCAGTGTAGGGGAGGCTCTGCTTTGTGCTGGTGTTACCTCCTGTGCCCTCCTTCTGCCACCGAGTGATGGGAGCCAAGGGTTTATCTCCAATGCAGCAGAGAACATCTACGTGCCGGCATCAGCTCTGTTAAGCACCTGATGTGAAGAGAGGTGAGCTCCTGCCAGACTCCAAGAGCCCAGCTTGTGGTGCTGGGGCTGTAAATACAGTTGCCTGTGCTCTCCTGGGAGGAAGCCTCCAGGGCTGCTCATGATTTACCAGAGGAAAACAAACAGAAGGAAAAGCAAAGGGTATGAAATCACCTCTGAAAGGCATTGTGGTGCTTGGGAATCTGAAAGACGTGGTGTGGATGAGCCAAACCTGAGCATAGCTGCACAGCAGCAGTGATGAGCTGCTCATAGGATGCTTCCTACATACTTGGGGACCATGCAAAAGGCTCTGGTCTGAACTTGCTGACACAATGAATATGGGTTTAGAGACATTCCAGATCTTGCAGAAGGTTCCCAAATGGGACATGAAGCACAAGTGACTCCATCTCTGGAGCTGCTGCTGTCCCTTTGTGGACACTTGAGAGCCCAGTTTTCCAGCTCCAGTGAGGTTATCTGCATGTAGTACTGGGATGTCCAACAGCTGAGCTGGTGCCTCTGGACTTCCACTGTATTCAAGGGTGAAAAACAGGCATTTTGAGGCAGGGAGGAATTGTCCCATTGTGACCTAACAGGCCTGTATTCCCCTGAGCAGCCTCAGCTGGGGTTCCATCCCCACTCTTTTGCCCCCCAGTCTCTATTTAAGCTCATTCCCTGGAGGCTGAGCTTTTTTAGAGGAGTTGTGGTTTTGATTTTTGTGGATGGTGTATACACTTATGGAATCCTTTGATGGTGACCTAGGCTTGTTTATGGACTTGCATAGCAATTGCTGGAGTTGATTCTGACCAGGGGAATTGATGTGTCCTGAGGTGTCTTGTCTTATCTTGTTGTGGTTTAAACCCAGTCAGGTAACTTGTTCACTCACTCCCAGTGAGTGGTGCCGGGCTGGCAACAATCGAGGCCGCCCCCCCCCACCCCGGGCTCTCCCCTTCCCCGCTCCCGGAGGAACGGGGAGGAGGATGGAAAGAGTGCAACTCCTACGGGTTGAGACAAGAACAGTCCAGCAACCAATGTACAACACAAATCACCACCGCTACTATCAACTACAACAATGATAAGGGAAAATAACAAGGGAAGAGAATACGATACCACCGGCCAAGAAACGAGTCCCACCCGGAAGCCCGTGTCCTTCCGGGTAACTCCCAGTTACCCCCCACCCCGGGCATGACGTGCTGTAGTATGGAATACCTCCCTGGCTAGCCCGGGTCAGGCGCCCCGTCTCTGCTTCCTCACAGCTTCCCCTCCTCCCTGGCAGAGCATGAGCCTCACAAAGTCCTTGGTCAGGGTAAACATCACTTAGCAACAACCGAAAACATCGGCTTCACCAACACTGTTCCCGGGCTGGAAGTCAAAACACAGCACTGCACCAGCTACCACAAAGGAAAAACATGACTGCTACTGCTGAACCCAGGCCATATCTCCATCTTGGGCTTCCCTCCTTACTACCCACTTGCCTGATGCTCTGGAGTCTTGGCAGAACTTAGCCCATCTCTGTGTTTCTGCCCTACTTTTCTTGCACAGGTACTGTGGGATGGTCCCTGTGCACCAGGGTGTTCCTCATTGCCTCTGTTTAAAGAGATTCAAGAGACAAACCCCTGTGGCAGTCTCCAGGCTCCTGCAGAGTAGAACCCATCACCTACTGCATGCAACAGCCCAGGCAGTGCTCACTGCTCTGCCACTCCCTCTCCATCCAGACCATGTCCTTGAATGGACAAATTAGGAGATCGTTTTCTCAGTGAGAGAGATAAAGTAATAAACTGAACCTTATATTCAAGTATTATTCTCTGGTCCTTACTGCGTTCTCCTTTAACATAGGTAATATTTGACTTATGCTCTTCAGTAGTTTGGTAACACTTTGCTTTGGAAGTAGCTTTGTCAAAATCTGCTGGGTTTGTGACAGGACATCAGAGCTTCACTTGATGCCAAGGTGTATTATTTCCCTACGGTATTCCTTAGGCCTCCAGACTTTGTTTTGAACCATTTCTAAGTCTTGCTTTGTTTCTACAGCTGACTTGTGCCAGAAGACCACAGACAGTCTGATTTATCTGCTTTACCTTATTGTCTGTAGAGTTTTTTCCCTGCCTCTTGGTCTCTTTAGAATTACACTGGACATTCAGCTTTGAGCTTCTTACTAGCTGTGTCAAAATGCTCTTCCACAGCTAAAGATCATGAAAGAGACTTCATCACCCACATACCTCCTAAACATAGGTTAATGTGCAGTCACAACCAGTAAAGATACATTCTCCGACATCAGTGCGTTTTGGCTTCTTTCAGACCCAGACAGCTCTAATTTACCATCGATTCTGTGTTCAGGATTGCCTTTCATCTATGGAAATGTGCCACAGGCTTCATTGGTAAGTGAAATACACCATTTGATTTTCCTGGTATGCATTAGAACAAACTGGGCATAGACATGGGATGTGGGTGCAGATCTCTACCTGGAATTCCATTTATCTCACCATTTAAGTAAAGAGCACTGCAAATGAATGTAAAACTCCACTTAAATTGAATGGGAGGATCCATTGATTTGAATTATATTGTCTAAAATTTCTTCTTTGAAGTGAAATTTATTGTGAAGCTGCAGCCTGGGGAGGGATTCTCCCTCATATTCAAAGGTGCATCTTGAGACCTGGACTCCCACCAGCTTCTTCTCTTTGAAAGGCACAAACAAATGCAATGAATCTTTTGGAACCTTTTCTCTGACTCTTTTTCAGCAAGCAAATGTAAAACTACACTGCCTCTTCCCTCCCACCCCAGCAGCAGGTAAAGAACTCGCAGGTAATAGGGAGGAATTTTATTGGAGCTGAGGGACAAGGTCAAGAATCATGCAAGAAAAAGACATCTTTATCAGTGACAAAAGTTGTAACTCAATAAAGCTGATTGGGGTTTCCTGTGAGGGAAAGAGGCCTGGGATAATTGAAGGTAATTTCTACCTCCAGGATGGTGCCTGCAAAGTGAATTGAAGTTTGAGGTTCCCCTCCTAATGATTTCCTTCCAAGGAAGATGTGATGGGTGGGTCTCTTTCTCATTCAATACTGTCACTGGCTTCTGAGCAGGAATTGTGGAAGAACGTAAATAAAGTCATGAGGGTTAGTGGAAAATATCGTTGTTTTAGTGCATCGCAGTTTTCTTCAGTTAGGATGAGCTGTTCATGTCCTAGATGACAGAACTCTTCTATGTTGCCAGCCATTTAAGAACCTTCTCCCGCACCTCACCAGAGCCAGCTTCACCTCCTTGTTCCTCAGGCTGTAGATGAAGGGGTTGAGCATGGGGGTAACCACGAAGTAGAAGATGGAGGCCAACTTATGCAGGGTCCTGCAGCTAGATGGACGTTGTAGGTACATGAAGAATGCTGACCCAAAGAATAAGGCAATAGCAGTCAAATGGGAGGCACAGGTGTGGAAGGCTCTGGCGCTGCTCTGTGCTGATGTCCTGGGTTCAGCAGTAGCAGTCATTTTTCCCCTTCTTGGTAGCTGGTGCAGTGCAGTGTTTTGACTTTCAGCTCGGGAACAGAGCTGATAACAAGCGATGTTTTGGTTTGGCCAAGGACTTTGTGAGCCTCATGCTGTGCCAGGGAGGAAGGGAAGCCAGGAGGAAGCAGAGACAGGACACCTGACCCAAACTGACCAAAGAGGTATTCCATACCACAGCACGTCATGCCCAGGATGTAACTGGGAGTGAGCCGGAAGGGCTGGGGGACGGCAGGGTTGGAGGAGGTATCGGTCAGAGCTTGGTCGGGCTGGGGGGCCGAGTTATCGGTCAGCTGGTGGTGAGATGATGTATTCTCTTCCCTTGTTATTTCCTTTATCATTATTATCATTGGTGGTAGCAGTAGTGATTTGTGTTATACCTTAGTTACTAAACTGTTCTTATCTCAACCCGTGGGAGTTGCATTCTTTTCGATTCTCCTCTCCGTCCCTCCGGGAGCAGGGGGAGGGCAAGAAAGGGGGGGAAGTGAGCGAACGAATTACCTGACTGGGTTTAAACCACGACAGTTCTTTTTGGCGCCCAACGTGGGGCACGAAGGGTTGAGATAACGACAGATTTGACTGGATTAATAGTCACTCGTCACAATGCTGATTTATTGGCTCTCAGAGTTGTTTCGCTTGATCTCACAGCTTCAGAATGTTGTAACTTACGTAGAGCCGGTATTTGCTGTGATAGTGTTTATCAAGTATGGGGCCTGGGCTAAGGTTCTTGTCTCACTGTGCTTTATGGCAATGGCTTGTAATACGGGCGGGCTCCAGCAGCAGGGCGGGACGGACGTGGCCGTGGACTTGTACCTGGCCGTCCGGCTGCTCTTCACCGTCCTGGCCCTCACCCTACTCTCCATCTTCGTGAGGCTGCGGGGAGCCGAGGGGGAGCGGCCCCGGGAGCCGGCGGCAGCCGAACCGGCCCGGGAGAGCGGTCCCGGGGACCAAGCGGCGGCGGGAGCGGGGCCGGAGGCCGCGAGGGGACGGCTGCCGGTGGAGGAGGTCGGGGCGGTCGAGGAGCAGAAGGAGGCGGCTGCCGAGCAGCGGGAGAAGGCGGCGGAGGAGCCGAGCCCCGCGGAGGAGCCGAGCCCCGCGGCTGAGCCCAGCCCCGCGGCGGCCGAGAGCGTTTCCCGGAAGCCGCCCGCCGAGCCCCAGGAGGATGCAGGAGACCACGCAGCATTTCCCAGCAAGGCAGAGGAGGAAGAGCTGGACTCAGGAAAAGAGAAGCTGGCGGTGGGAGAGCCGGCAAGCACAGCAGCTGCACCAGCCCCAGTGACAAGTACAGCAGCATCAACTGAGAGTTCTGAAGGTTGTGAATGGCCTTTGGGTATCCTTGGGACCTGCCTGCTGATTGTGATGGGGATCAGCATGTTGGCACACACACAGACTGTGTTTTACCCACAACCATTTTGTCTGATCTCAAAAGTTAAGCAGAGTCAGGTTTGGGTCTTGTCTGCAGTTAGACAACAATATAGGGGGACCAAGAGGTTTTCTCCAAGGCTGGACAGCCAGGAGTGGCAGGGTGTGTGTGACAGTATGGGCAAGTATCTAGTCCACTGGGCCCCTCCAGTGCTTTGGAAGCATCGGAGATGGAAGGCAGCTGTATGGAGTCCCCAGCAACAAGCTGCAGAAACTGCTTAAGGGGACAGTGAATTATTTTAAGCCTGGTGGGCCCATGGCACTTCAGGCCATCAGAGCAGAGATGCAACACAGAGATGGACTCATGATCGAGGGGTGGACTTAGCAATGGACACTATTGCCCAGGTTATTCACGAGTGTGAACACTGCACACAGTCTCTCCTGCTCTGGAAGACTGTTACAAGAGATGGAGCCTGACATGGACCAGATGGACGCAGCAGCTTTATAGCTACTGGTCCATGCACTAAGATAAGAGTGCACTGAGATAAGAGTGATGGTATATTGAAAATGTGGGATCTGAGCATGACGTGAATGGTATGGAATAAGGGGTGGATAATGTCCTGGGTTCAGCAGTAGCAGTCATTTTTCCCCTTCTTGGTAGCTGGTGCAGTGCAGTGTTTTGACTTTCAGCTCGGGAACAGAGCTGATAACAAGCGATGTTTTGGTTTGGCCAAGGACTTTGTGAGCCTCATGCTGTGCCAGGGAGGAAGGGAAGCCAGGAGGAAGCAGAGACAGGACACCTGACCCAAACTGACCAAAGAGGTATTCCATACCACAGCACGTCATGCCCAGGATGTAACTGGGAGTGAGCCGGAAGGGCTGGGGGACGGCAGGGTTGGAGGAGGTATCGGTCAGAGCTTGGTCGGGCTGGGGGGCCGAGTTATCGGTCGGCTGGTGGTGAGATGATGTATTCTCTTCCCTTGTTATTTCCTTTATCATTATTATCATTGGTGGTAGCAGTAGTGATTTGTGTTATACCTTAGTTACTAAACTGTTCTTATCTCAACCCGTGGGAGTTGCATTCTTTTCGATTCTCCTCTCCGTCCCTCCGGGAGCAGGGGGAGGGCAAGAAAGGGGGGGAAGTGAGCGAACGAATTACCTGACTGGGTTTAAACCACGACAGCTGAGCACATCCTCAGCACGGTGCGCAGGATAGAGATGTAGGAGAGAAAAATGGCCGCACTTGCACACACTGCATTGATGGTGATGAGGGCAAAGATGACCATCTCACTGCTGTGGGTGTCAGAGCACATAAGCTTTAGCACAGGGAAAAGCTCGCAGAAGAAGTGGTTGATGCAGTTGGGACCACAGAAGGAACCTCCAAACGCGCACCATGTGTAGATGATGGCACTGAGGAAGGCAAATAGGTAGGATGATGCTATCAGCTGCCAGCAGACACGGCTGGAGATGATGGTCACATAAAGCAGGGGCTGGCAGATAGCAACGTGCCGGTCATAGGCCATCATGGCCAGGAGGTGACACTCAATAGTAGCAAAGACAGCAAAGGTGAGGAACTGCATCATGCAGCCAGTGAAAGAAATGGTTTTGTCCTCTGATAACAGGTCTGACAGCATCCTGGGGCAGATGACTGTGGAATAGCAGATGTCAGTGAAGGCAAAATGGGTGAGGAAGAAGTACATGGGGGTGTGGAGGCTGGGAGAAACCCGAACCAATGTGATAATGTTTAAGTTCCCCACCAGAGTGACAATGTAAATCAATAGAAACAAGAGAAAAAGAGGAGTCTGTGCATATGGGCTGTCTGTAATTCCCAACAGGATGAATTCAGTCTGTGTGTGATTTCCTCCCATGACCAGGTGTTACCTGCTGAGACAAAAGGAATTAAAACATCACACTGATTAAACAGAGATATTCAGGAGTGGATCTAACTACAGTCAGTCAGTAGTTTAACTTTGACATTTTGGTGGAATTAATATAGTTTACTGTATTTTCTATCCCACATTATATACATGT
>NW_026914539.1:0-13689 GCF_034315485.1 Pezoporus occidentalis
CAATGCTTCGGTTCTGCTCCCACAGTAGAAGAGAAAAAAGGGAAAGCTGGCACTCGGATTCTTCAGCACACAGTCAGCTTTACAACAGTGCCTCCATCATTTCTGTCACTGCCCACTTTCATACCTGAGAGTGTACAAGGGTGAAAAGGATTGAAAGCTGGGGCTGGGAATCTTCAGCACACAGTCAGCTTTGCAACGGAGTCAGCATCTGTGCTGTCTCTCCTAGCTTTCAAACATAAAAGTGCATTTGAATGCAAGCTCTCCAGAGCCTGCTCTCGGCTGCCCAGCAGCATAGTGAGTAGAGCACCAATGTTTGGGTTCTGCTCCCACAGTAGAAGAGCCAGGAGGGAAAGCTGGCACTCGGATTCTTCAGCACACAGTCAGCTTTACAACAGTGCCTCCATCATTGCTGTCACTGCCCACTTTCATACCTGAGAGTGTACAAGGGTGAAAAGGATTGAAAGCTGGGGCTGGGAATCTTCAGCACACAGTCAGCTTTGCAACGGAGTCACCATCTGTGCTCTCTGAGCTTTCAAACCTAAAAGTGCATTTGAATGCAAGATCTCCAGAGCCTGCTCTCGGCTGCCCAGCAGCATAGTGAGTGGAGCACCAACGTTTGGGTTCTGCTCCCACAGTAGAAGAGCCAGGAGGGAAAGATCGTGCTGGGCCTTTTCAGCACACAGTCAGCTTTACAAGGGTGTCAGCATCATGCCTGTTCACTGATCACTTTCATACGTAAAAGTCTATTTGAATTGTACCTCTCCGGAGCTTGCTCTAGGGGACCCAGGAGCACAGCGAGGAGGGCACGAACGTTTGCCCTCTGTTCCCACAGCCGAAGACGAATGAAAAAAGCTGGTGCTGGGCCTCTTCAGCACCCAGCTTTGCAACGGTGCCTCCATCATTGCAGTTTCTCCTCGGTTTAATGCCTAAAAGACAATTTGAATAAAAACTGGAGGTCACTCTCAGCTGCCCAGCAGCACAGTGAGTAGAGCACGAACGTTTGGCCTCTGCTCCCACATTAGAAGAGAAAAAAGGGAAAGCTGGTGCTGGGATTCTTCAGCACACAGTCAGCTTTACAACGGTGCCTCCATCATTGCTGTCTCTGCTCACTTTCATACCTGAAAGAGAGTTTGAATGAATCCTCTCGGAAGCCTGCCCTCTGCTGCCCAGCAGCACTCTGAGGAGATCATGAACGTCTGGCCTCTGCTCCCACAGCAGAAGAGCCAGGAGAGAAAGCTGCTTCTGGCAATCTTCAGCGCATAGTCAGCTTTGCAACTTTGTCACCAGCAGTGCTGTGGCTCCTCGGTTTCATAGCTAAAAGTTCATTTGAGTCGTACCTCTCCGGATGGTGTCTAAGCTGCCCAGCAGCACAGTGAGTAGAGCACAAACGTTTGGCCTCTGCTCACACAGCCGAAGAGCCAGGAGTGAAAGCTTGTGCTACTAATGTTCAGCACACAGTCAGCTTTGCAAAGGTGCCTCCATTACTGGTGTCACTGCCCACTTTCAACAGGAAAAACCTCTGAATGCATTCGCTCCAGAGCCTGCTCTCGCCTGCGCAGCAGCACAGTGAGTAGAGCATGAACTTTTGGCCTCTGCTCCCACAGCAGAAGAGCCAGGAGGGAAAGCTGGTGCTGGCATTCTTCAGCACACAGTCAGCTTTGCAACGGTGCCTCCATCATTGCTTTCACTGCTCACTTTCATACCTGAAAGAGAGTTTGAATGAAACCTCTCCGAAGCCTGCACTCTGCTGCCCAGCAACGCAGGGCGTAGATGCAGAAGGTTTGGCTTCTGTTCTCACAGCCGAAGAGGCAGGAGGGAAAGGTGGTGCTAGTGATCTTCAGAACAGAGTCAGCTTTGCAACACTAGGTCCATCCTTACTCTCAGGGCTCACTTTCCTACGTGAGTTTGCATTTGAATGCTACCTCTCAGGAGCTTGCTGTCTGCTGCCCAGCAGCACACTGAGTAGAGCACGAACTTTTGGCCTCTGTTCTCCCAGCCGAAGAGCCAGGAGGGAAAGCTGGGGCTGGGAATCTTCAGCACACAGTCAGCTTTGCAACGGAGTCACCATCTGTGCTCTCTGAGCTTTCAAACCTAAAAGTGCATTTGAATGCAAGATCTCCAGAGCCTGCTCTCGGCTGCCCAGCAGCATAGTGAGTGGAGCACCAACGTTTGGGTTCTGCTCCCACAGTAGAAGAGCCAGGAGGGAAAGATCGTGCTGGGCCTCTTCAGCACACAGTCAGCTTTACAAGGGTGTCAGCATCATGCCTGTTCACTGCTCACTTTCATAAGGTAAAAGTCTATTTGAATTGTACCTCTCCGGAGCTTGCTCTAGGGGACCCAGGAGCACAGCGAGGAGGGCACGAACGCTTGCCCTCTGTTCCCACAGCCGAAGACGAATGAAAAAAGCTGGTGCTGGGCCTCTTCAGCACCCAGCTTTGCAACGGTGCCTCTATCATTGCAGTTTCTCCTCCGTTTAATGCCTAAAAGACAATTTGAATAAAAACTGGAGGTCACTCTCAGCTGCCCAGCAGCACAGTGAGTAGAGCACGAACGTTTGGCCTCTGCTCCCGCATTAGAAGAGAAAAAAGGGAAAGCTGGTGCTGGGATTCTTCAGCACACAGTCAGCTTTACAACGGTGCCTCCATCATTGCTGTCTCTGCTCACTTTCATACCTGAAAGAGAGTTTGAATGAATCCTCTCGGAAGCCTGCCCTCTGCTGCCCAGCAGCACTCTGAGGAGATCATGAACGTCTGGCCACTGCTCCCACAGCAGAAGAGCCAGGAGAGAAAGCTGCTTCTGGCAATCTTCAGCGCATAGTCAGCTTTGCAACTTTGTCACCAGCAGTGCTGTGGCTCCTCGGTTTCATAGCTAAAAGTTCATTTGAGTCGTACCTCTCCGGATGGTGTCTAAGCTGCCCAGCAGCACAGTGAGTAGAGCACAAACTTTTGGCCTCTGCTCACACACCGAAGAGCCAGGAGTGAAAGCTTGTGCTACTAATGTTCAGCACACAGTCAGCTTTGCAAAGGTGCCTCCATTACTGGTGTCACTGCCCACTTTCAACAGGAAAAACCTCTGAATGCATTCGCTCCAGAGCCTGCTCTCGCCTGCGCAGCAGCACAGTGAGTAGAGCATGAACTTTTGGCCTCTGCTCCCACAGCAGAAGAGCCAGGAGGGAAAGCTGGTGCTGGCATTCTTCAGCACACAGTCAGCTTTGCAACGGTGCCTCCATCATTGCTTTCACTGCTCACTTTCATACCTGAAAGAGAGTTTGAATGAAACCTCTCCGAAGCCTGCACTCTGCTGCCCAGCAACGCAGGGCGTAGATGCAGAAGGTTTGGCTTCTGTTCTCACAGCCGAAGAGGCAGGAGGGAAAGGTGGTGCTAGTGATCTTCAGAACAGAGTCAGCTTTGCAACACTAGGTCCATCCTTACTCTCAGGGCTCACTTTCCTACGTGAGTTTGCATTTGAATGCTACCTCTCAGGAGCTTGCTGTGCTGCCCAGCAGCACACTGAGTAGAGCACGAACTTTTGGCCTCTGTTCTCACAGCCAAAGAGCCAGGAGGGAAAGCTGGGGCTGGGAATCTTCAGCACACAGTCAGCTTTGCAACGGAGTCACCATCTGTGCTGTCTCTCCTAGCTTTCAAACCTAAAAGTGCATTTGAATGCAAGCTCTCCAGAGCCTGCTCTCGGCTGCCCAGCAGCATAGTGAGTAGAACACAAATGCTTCGGTTCTGCTCCCACAGTAGAAGAGAAAAAAGGGAAAGCTGGCACTCGGATTCTTCAGCACACAGTCAGCTTTACAACAGTGCCTCCATCATTTCTGTCACTGCCCACTTTCATACCTGAGAGTGTACAAGGGTGAAAAGGATTGAAAGCTGGGGCTGGGAATCTTCAGCACACAGTCAGCTTTGCAACGGAGTCACCATCTGTGCTCTCTGAGCTTTCAAACCTAAAAGTGCATTTGAATGCAAGATCTCCAGAGCCTGCTCTCGGCTGCCCAGCAGCATAGTGAGTGGAGCACCAACGTTTGGGTTCTGCTCCCACAGTAGAAGAGCCAGGAGGGAAAGATCGTGCTGGGCCTTTTCAGCACACAGTCAGCTTTACAAGGGTGTCAGCATCATGCCTGTTCACTGATCACTTTCATAAGTAAAAGTCTATTTGAATTGTACCTCTCCGGAGCTTGCTCTAGGGGACCCAGGAGCACAGCGAGGAGGGCACGAACGTTTGCCCTCTGTTCCCACAGCCGAAGACGAATGAAAAAAGCTGGTGCTGGGCCTCTTCAGCACCCAGCTTTGCAACGGTGCCTCCATCATTGCAGTTTCTCCTCCGTTTAATGCCTAAAAGACAATTTGAATAAAAACTGGAGGTCACTCTCAGCTGCCCAGCAGCACAGTGAGTAGAGCACGAACGTTTGGCCTCTGCTCCCACATTAGAAGAGAAAAAAGGGAAAGCTGGTGCTGGGATTCTTCAGCACACAGTCAGCTTTACAACGGTGCCTCCATCATTGCTGTCTCTGCTCACTTTCATACCTGAAAGAGAGTTTGAATGAATCCTCTCGGAAGCCTGCCCTCTGCTGCCCAGCAGCACTCTGAGGAGATCATGAACGTCTGGCCTCTGCTCCCACAGCAGAAGAGCCAGGAGAGAAAGCTGCTTCTGGCAATCTTCAGCGCATAGTCAGCTTTGCAACTTTGTCACCAGCAGTGCTGTGGCTCCTCGGTTTCATAGCTAAAAGTTCATTTGAGTCGTACCTCTCCGGATGGTGTCTAAGCTGCCCAGCAGCACAGTGAGTAGAGCACAAACGTTTGGCCTCTGCTCACACAGCCGAAGAGCCAGGAGTGAAAGCTTGTGCTACTAATGTTCAGCACACAGTCAGCTTTGCAAAGGTGCCTCCATTACTGGTGTCACTGCCCACTTTCAACAGGAAAAACCTCTGAATGCATTCGCTCCAGAGCCTGCTCTCGCCTGCGCAGCAGCACAGTGAGTAGAGCATGAACTTTTGGCCTCTGCTCCCACAGCAGAAGAGCCAGGAGGGAAAGCTGGTGCTGGCATTCTTCAGCACACAGTCAGCTTTGCAACGGTGCCTCCATCATTGCTTTCACTGCTCACTTTCATACCTGAAAGAGAGTTTGAATGAAACCTCTCCGAAGCCTGCACTCTGCTGCCCAGCAACGCAGGGCGTAGATGCAGAAGGTTTGGCTTCTGTTCTCACAGCCGAAGAGGCAGGAGGGAAAGGTGGTGCTAGTGATCTTCAGAACAGAGTCAGCTTTGCAACACTAGGTCCATCCTTACTCTCAGGGCTCACTTTCCTACGTGAGTTTGCATTTGAATGCTACCTCTCAGGAGCTTGCTGTCTGCTGCCCAGCAGCACACTGAGTAGAGCACGAACTTTTGGCCTCTGTTCTCCCAGCCGAAGAGCCAGGAGGGAAAGCTGGGGCTGGGAATCTTCAGCACACAGTCAGCTTTGCAACGGAGTCACCATCTGTGCTGTCTCTAGCTTTCAAACCTAAAAGTGCATTTGAATGCAAGCTCTCCAGAGCCTGCTCTCGGCTGCCCAGCAGCATAGTGAGTAGAACACCAATGTTTGGGTTCTGCTCCCACAGTAGAAGAGAAAAAAGGGAAAGCTGGCACTCGGATTCTTCAGCACACAGTCAGCTTTACAACAGTGCCTCCATCATTTCTGTCACTGCCCACTTTCATACCTGAGAGTGTACAAGGGTGAAAAGGATTGAAAGCTGGGGCTGGGAATCTTCAGCACACAGTCAGCTTTGCAACGGAGTCACCATCTGTGCTCTCTGAGCTTTCAAACCTAAAAGTGCATTTGAATGCAAGATCTCCAGAGCCTGCTCTCGGCTGCCCAGCAGCATAGTGAGTGGAGCACCAACGTTTGGGTTCTGCTCCCACAGTAGAAGAGCCAGGAGGGAAAGATCGTGCTGGGCCTCTTCAGCACACAGTCAGCTTTACAAGGGTGTCAGCATCATGCCTGTTCATCACTTTCATAAGTAAAAGTCTATTTGAATTGTACCTCTCCGGAGCTTGCTCTAGGGGACCCAGGAGCACAGCGAGGAGGGCACGAACGTTTGCCCTCTGCTCCCACAGCCGAAGACGAATGAAAAAAGCTGGTGCTGGGCCTCTTCAGCACCCAGCTTTGCAACGGTGCCTCCATCATTGCAGTTTCTCCTCCGTTTAATGCCTAAAAGACAATTTGAATAAAAACTGGAGGTCACTCTCAGCTGCCCAGCAGCACAGTGAGTAGAGCACGAACGTTTGGCCTCTGCTCCCACATTAGAAGAGAAAAAAGGGAAAGCTGGTGCTGGGATTCTTCAGCACACAGTCAGCTTTACAACGGTGCCTCCATCATTGCTGTCTCTGCTCACTTTCATACCTGAAAGAGAGTTTGAATGAATCCTCTCGGAAGCCTGCACTCTGCTGCCCAGCAGCACTCTGAGGAGATCATGAACGTCTGGCCTCTGCTCCCACAGCAGAAGAGCCAGGAGAGAAAGCTGCTTCTGGCAATCTTCAGCACATAGTCAGCTTTGCAACTTTGTCCCCAGCAGTGCTGTGGCTCCTCGGTTTCATAGCTAAAAGTTCATTTGAGTCGTACCTCTCCGGATGGTGTCTAAGCTGCCCAGCAGCACAGTGAGTAGAGCACAAACGTTTGGCCTCTGCTCACACAGCCGAAGAGCCAGGGGTGAAAGCTTGTGCTACTAATCTTCAGCACACAGTCAGCTTTGCAAAGGTGCCTCCATTACTGGTGTCACTGCCCACTTTCAACAGGAAAAACCTCTGAATGCATTCGCTCCAGAGCCTGCTCTCGCCTGCGCAGCAGCACAGTGAGTAGAGCATGAACTTTTGGCCTCTGCTCCCACAGCAGAAGAGCCAGGAGGGAAAGCTGGTGCTGGCATTCTTCAGCACACAGTCAGCTTTGCAACGGTGCCTCCATCATTGCTTTCACTGCTCACTTTCATACCTGAAAGAGAGTTTGAATGAAACCTCTCCGAAGCCTGCACTCTGCTGCCCAGCAACGCAGGGCGTAGATGCAGAAGGTTTGGCTTCTGTTCTCACAGCCGAAGAGGCAGGAGGGAAAGGTGGTGCTAGTGATCTTCAGAACAGAGTCAGCTTTGCAACACTAGGTCCATCCTTACTCTCAGGGCTCACTTTCCTACGTGAGTTTGCATTTGAATGCTACCTCTCAGGAGCTTGCTGTCTGCTGCCCAGCAGCACACTGAGTAGAGCACGAACTTTTGGCCTCTGTTCTCATAGCCCAAGAGCCAGGAGGGAAAGCTGGGGCTGGGAATCTTCAGCACACAGTCAGCTTTGCAACGGAGTCAGCATCTGTGCTGTCTCTCCTAGCTTTCAAACCTAAAAGTGCATTTGAATGCAAGCTCTCCAGAGCCTGCTCTCGGCTGCCCAGCAGCATAGTGAGTAGAACACCAATGTTTGGGTTCTGCTCCCACAGTAGAAGAGAAAAAAGGGAAAGCTGGCACTCGGATTCTTCAGCACACAGTCAGCTTTACAACAGTGCCTCCATCATTTCTGTCACTGCCCACTTTCATACCTGAGAGTGTACAAGGGTGAAAAGGATTGAAAGCTGGGGCTGGGAATCTTCAGCACACAGTCAGCTTTGCAACGGAGTCACCATCTGTGCTCTCTGAGCTTTCAAACCTAAAAGTGCATTTGAATGCAAGATCTCCAGAGCCTGCTCTCGGCTGCCCAGCAGCATAGTGAGTGGAGCACCAACGTTTGGGTTCTGCTCCCACAGTAGAAGAGCCAGGAGGGAAAGATCGTGCTGGGCCTCTTCAGCACACAGTCAGCTTTACAAGGGTGTCAGCATCATGCCTGTTCACTGATCACTTTCATAAGTAAAAGTCTATTTGAATTGTACCTCTCCGGAGCTTGCTCTAGGGGACCCAGGAGCACAGCGAGGAGGGCACGAACGTTTGCCCTCTGCTCCCACAGCCGAAGACGAATGAAAAAAGCTGGTGCTGGGCCTCTTCAGCACCCAGCTTTGCAACGGTGCCTCCATCATTGCAGTTTCTCCTCGGTTTAATGCCTAAAAGACAATTTGAATAAAAACTGGAGGTCACTCTCAGCTGCCCAGCAGCACAGTGAGTAGAGCACGAACGTTTGGCCTCTGCTCCCACATTAGAAGAGAAAAAAGGGAAAGCTGGTGCTGGGATTCTTCAGCACACAGTCAGCTTTACAACGGTGCCTCCATCATTGCTGTCTCTGCTCACTTTCATACCTGAAAGAGAGTTTGAATGAATCCTCTCGGAAGCCTGCACTCTGCTGCCCAGCAGCACTCTGAGGAGATCATGAACGTCTGGCCTCTGCTCCCACAGCAGAAGAGCCAGGAGAGAAAGCTGCTTCTGGCAATCTTCAGCACATAGTCAGCTTTGCAACTTTGTCCCCAGCAGTGCTGTGGCTCCTCGGTTTCATAGCTAAAAGTTCATTTGAGTCGTACCTCTCCGGATGGTGTCTAAGCTGCAGCAGCACAGTGAGTAGAGCACAAACGTTTGGCCTCTGCTCACACAGCCGAAGAGCCAGGGGTGAAAGCTTGTGCTACTAATCTTCAGCACACAGTCAGCTTTGCAAAGGTGCCTCCTTTACTGGTGTCACTGCCCACTTTCAACAGGAAAAACCTCTGAATGCATTCGCTCCAGAGCCTGCTCTCGCCTGCGCAGCAGCACAGTGAGTAGAGCATGAACTTTTGGCCTCTGCTCCCACAGCAGAAGAGCCAGGAGGGAAAGCTGGTGCTGGCATTCTTCAGCACACAGTCAGCTTTGCAACGGTGCCTCCATCATTGCTTTCACTGCTCACTTTCATACCTGAAAGAGAGTTTGAATGAAACCTCTCCGAAGCCTGCACTCTGCTGCCCAGCAACGCAGGGCGTAGATGCAGAAGGTTTGGCTTCTGTTCTCACAGCCGAAGAGGCAGGAGGGAAAGGTGGTGCTAGTGATCTTCAGAACAGAGTCAGCTTTGCAACACTATGTCCATCCTTACTCTCAGGGCTCACTTTCCTACGTGAGTTTGCATTTGAATGCTACCTCTCAGGAGCTTGCTGTCTGCTGCCCAGCAGCACACTGAGTAGAGCACGAACTTTTGGCCTCTGTTCTCCCAGCCGAAGAGCCAGGAGGGAAAGCTGGGGCTGGGAAGCATCAGCACACAGTCAGCTTTGCAACGGAGTCACCATCTGTGCTCTCTGAGCTTTCAAACCTAAAAGTGCATTTGAATGCAAGATCTCCAGAGCCTGCTCTCGGCTGCCCAGCAGCATAGTGAGTGGAGCACCAACGTTTGGGTTCTGCTCCCACAGTAGAAGAGCCAGGAGGGAAAGATCGTGCTGGGCCTCTTCAGCACACAGTCAGCTTTACAAGGGTGTCAGCATCATGCCTGTTCACTGATCACTTTCATAAGTAAAAGTCTATTTGAATTGTACCTCTCCGGAGCTTGCTCTAGGGGACCCAGGAGCACAGCGAGGAGGGCACGAACGTTTGCCCTCTGCTCCCACAGCCGAAGACGAATGAAAAAAGCTGGTGCTGGGCCTCTTCAGCACCCAGCTTTGCAACGGTGCCTCCATCATTGCAGTTTCTCCTCCGTTTAATGCCTAAAAGACAATTTGAATAAAAACTGGAGGTCACTCTCAGCTGCCCAGCAGCACAGTGAGTAGAGCACGAACGTTTGGCCTCTGCTCCCACATTAGAAGAGAAAAAAGGGAAAGCTGGTGCTGGGATTCTTCAGCACACAGTCAGCTTTACAACGGTGCCTCCATCATTGCTGTCTCTGCTCACTTTCATACCTGAAAGAGAGTTTGAATGAATCCTCTCGGAAGCCTGCACTCTGCTGCCCAGCAGCACTCTGAGGAGATCATGAACGTCTGGCCTCTGCTCCCACAGCAGAAGAGCCAGGAGAGAAAGCTGCTTCTGGCAATCTTCAGCACATAGTCAGCTTTGCAACTTTGTCCCCAGCAGTGCTGTGGCTCCTCGGTTTCATAGCTAAAAGTTCATTTGAGTCGTACCTCTCCGGATGGTGTCTAAGCTGCCCAGCAGCACAGTGAGTAGAGCACAAACGTTTGGCCTCTGCTCACACAGCCGAAGAGCCAGGAGTGAAAGCTTGTGCTACTAATCTTCAGCACACAGTCAGCTTTGCAAAGGTGCCTCCATTACTGGTGTCACTGCCCACTTTCAACAGGAAAAACCTCTGAATGCATTCGCTCCAGAGCCTGCTCTCGCCTGCGCAGCAGCACAGTGAGTAGAGCATGAACTTTTGGCCTCTGCTCCCACAGCAGAAGAGCCAGGAGGGAAAGCTGGTGCTGGCATTCTTCAGCACACAGTCAGCTTTGCAACGGTGCCTCCATCATTGCTTTCACTGCTCACTTTCATACCTGAAAGAGAGTTTGAATGAAACCTCTCCGAAGCCTGCACTCTGCTGCCCAGCAACGCAGGGCGTAGATGCAGAAGGTTTGGCTTCTGTTCTCACAGCCGAAGAGGCAGGAGGGAAAGGTGGTGCTAGTGATCTTCAGAACAGAGTCAGCTTTGCAACACTAGGTCCATCCTTACTCTCAGGGCTCACTTTCCTACGTGAGTTTGCATTTGAATGCTACCTCTCAGGAGCTTGCTGTCTGCTGCCCAGCAGCACACTGAGTAGAGCACGAACTTTTGGCCTCTGTTCTCATAGCCCAAGAGCCAGGAGGGAAAGCTGGGGCTGGGAATCTTCAGCACACAGTCAGCTTTGCAACGGAGTCAGCATCTGTGCTGTCTCTCCTAGCTTTCAAACCTAAAAGTGCATTTGAATGCAAGCTCTCCAGAGCCTGCTCTCGGCTGCCCAGCAGCATAGTGAGTAGAACACCAATGTTTGGGTTCTGCTCCCACAGTAGAAGAGAAAAAAGGGAAAGCTGGCACTCGGATTCTTCAGCACACAGTCAGCTTTACAACAGTGCCTCCATCATTTCTGTCACTGCCCACTTTCATACCTGAGAGTGTACAAGGGTGAAAAGGATTGAAAGCTGGGGCTGGGAATCTTCAGCACACAGTCAGCTTTGCAACGGAGTCACCATCTGTGCTCTCTGAGCTTTCAAACCTAAAAGTGCATTTGAATGCAAGATCTCCAGAGCCTGCTCTCGGCTGCCCAGCAGCATAGTGAGTGGAGCACCAACGTTTGGGTTCTGCTCCCACAGTAGAAGAGCCAGGAGGGAAAGATCGTGCTGGGCCTCTTCAGCACACAGTCAGCTTTACAAGGGTGTCAGCATCATGCCTGTTCACTGATCACTTTCATAAGTAAAAGTCTATTTGAATTGTACCTCTCCGGAGCTTGCTCTAGGGGACCCAGGAGCACAGCGAGGAGGGCACGAACGTTTGCCCTCTGCTCCCACAGCCGAAGACGAATGAAAAAAGCTGGTGCTGGGCCTCTTCAGCACCCAGCTTTGCAACGGTGCCTCCATCATTGCAGTTTCTCCTCGGTTTAATGCCTAAAAGACAATTTGAATAAAAACTGGAGGTCACTCTCAGCTGCCCAGCAGCACAGTGAGTAGAGCACGAACGTTTGGCCTCTGCTCCCACATTAGAAGAGAAAAAAGGGAAAGCTGGTGCTGGGATTCTTCAGCACACAGTCAGCTTTACAACGGTGCCTCCATCATTGCTGTCTCTGCTCACTTTCATACCTGAAAGAGAGTTTGAATGAATCCTCTCGGAAGCCTGCACTCTGCTGCCCAGCAGCACTCTGAGGAGATCATGAACGTCTGGCCTCTGCTCCCACAGCAGAAGAGCCAGGAGAGAAAGCTGCTTCTGGCAATCTTCAGCACATAGTCAGCTTTGCAACTTTGTCCCCAGCAGTGCTGTGGCTCCTCGGTTTCATAGCTAAAAGTTCATTTGAGTCGTACCTCTCCGGATGGTGTCTAAGCTGCCCAGCAGCACAGTGAGTAGAGCACAAACGTTTGGCCTCTGCTCACACAGCCGAAGAGCCAGGGGTGAAAGCTTGTGCTACTAATCTTCAGCACACAGTCAGCTTTGCAAAGGTGCCTCCTTTACTGGTGTCACTGCCCACTTTCAACAGGAAAAACCTCTGAATGCATTCGCTCCAGAGCCTGCTCTCGCCTGCGCAGCAGCACAGTGAGTAGAGCATGAACTTTTGGCCTCTGCTCCCACAGCAGAAGAGCCAGGAGGGAAAGCTGGTGCTGGCATTCTTCAGCACACAGTCAGCTTTGCAACGGTGCCTCCATCATTGCTTTCACTGCTCACTTTCATACCTGAAAGAGAGTTTGAATGAAACCTCTCCGAAGCCTGCACTCTGCTGCCCAGCAACGCAGGGCGTAGATGCAGAAGGTTTGGCTTCTGTTCTCACAGCCGAAGAGGCAGGAGGGAAAGGTGGTGCTAGTGATCTTCAGAACAGAGTCAGCTTTGCAACACTAGGTCCATCCTTACTCTCAGGGCTCACTTTCCTACGTGAGTTTGCATTTGAATGCTACCTCTCAGGAGCTTGCTGTCTGCTGCCCAGCAGCACACTGAGTAGAGCACGAACTTTTGGCCTCTGTTCTCATAGCCCAAGAGCCAGGAGGGAAAGCTGGGGCTGGGAATCTTCAGCACACAGTCAGCTTTGCAACGGAGTCAGCATCTGTGCTGTCTCTCCTAGCTTTCAAACCTAAAAGTGCATTTGAATGCAAGCTCTCCAGAGCCTGCTCTCGGCTGCCCAGCAGCATAGTGAGTAGAACACCAATGTTTGGGTTCTGCTCCCACAGTAGAAGAGAAAAAAGGGAAAGCTGGCACTCGGATTCTTCAGCACACAGTCAGCTTTACAACAGTGCCTCCATCATTTCTGTCACTGCCCACTTTCATACCTGAGAGTGTACAAGGGTGAAAAGGATTGAAAGCTGGGGCTGGGAATCTTCAGCACACAGTCAGCTTTGCAACGGAGTCACCATCTGTGCTCTCTGAGCTTTCAAACCTAAAAGTGCATTTGAATGCAAGATCTCCAGAGCCTGCTCTCGGCTGCCCAGCAGCATAGTGAGTGGAGCACCAACGTTTGGGTTCTGCTCCCACAGTAGAAGAGCCAGGAGGGAAAGATCGTGCTGGGCCTCTTCAGCACACAGTCAGCTTTACAAGGGTGTCAGCATCATGCCTGTTCACTGATCACTTTCATAAGTAAAAGTCTATTTGAATTGTACCTCTCCGGAGCTTGCTCTAGGGGACCCAGGAGCACAGCGAGGAGGGCACGAACGTTTGCCCTCTGCTCCCACAGCCGAAGACGAATGAAAAAAGCTGGTGCTGGGCCTCTTCAGCACCCAGCTTTGCAACGGTGCCTCCATCATTGCAGTTTCTCCTCGGTTTAATGCCTAAAAGACAATTTGAATAAAAACTGGAGGTCACTCTCAGCTGCCCAGCAGCACAGTGAGTAGAGCACGAACGTTTGGCCTCTGCTCCCACATTAGAAGAGAAAAAAGGGAAAGCTGGTGCTGGGATTCTTCAGCACACAGTCAGCTTTACAACGGTGCCTCCATCATTGCTGTCTCTGCTCACTTTCATACCTGAAAGAGAGTTTGAATGAATCCTCTCGGAAGCCTGCACTCTGCTGCCCAGCAGCACTCTGAGGAGATCATGAACGTCTGGCCTCTGCTCCCACAGCAGAAGAGCCAGGAGAGAAAGCTGCTTCTGGCAATCTTCAGCACATAGTCAGCTTTGCAACTTTGTCCCCAGCAGTGCT
>NW_026914540.1:0-5958 GCF_034315485.1 Pezoporus occidentalis
ACACAGCACAGAAGGAACAGTGGGATCTGCTCCCACAGCAGAAGAACCAGCAGGGAAAGCTAGTGCTGGGCCTCTTCAGCACACAGGCTGCTTTGCAACGGTGTCACCATCATTGCAGTCTCTCCTCGGTTTCATACCTAAAACTCCATTTGAATCCAAATTCTCAGCTGGTCTCTCTCAGCTGCAGGCAGCACAGTGATTACAGCACGAACGTTTGGCTTCTGCTCCCACAGCAGAAGAGCCAGGATGGAAAGCTTGTGCTGGACCTGTTCAGCACACAATCACCTTTACATTGGTGCATCCATCGTTGCTTTCACTGCTCCCTTTCATACAGGAAAAGCATTTGAATGGAATCAGTTCAGAGCCTGCTCTCTGCTGGCAGCAACACAGTCAGCACAGAACGAACAGTGGCATCTGCTCCCACAGCAGAAGAACCAGCAGGGAAAGCTAGTGCTGGGCCTCTTCAGCACACAGGCTGCTTTGCAACGGTGTCACCATCAAGGGAAAGCTTGTGCCGGACCTGTTCAGCACACAATCACCTTTACATTGGTGCATCCATCGTTGCTTTCACTGCTCCCTTTCATACAGGAAAAGCATTTGAATGGAATCAGTTCAGAGCCTGCTCTCTGCTGGCAGCAACACAGTCAGCACAGAACGAACAGTGGCATCTGCTCCCACAGCAGAAGAACCAGCAGGGAAAGCTAGTGCTGGGCCTCTTCAGCACACAGGCTGCTTTGCAACGGTGTCACCATCATTGCAGTCTCTCCTCGGTTTCATACCTAAAAGTCCATTTGAATCCAAATTCTCAGCTGGTCGCTCTCAGCTGCAGGCAGCACAGTGAGTACAGCACGAACGTTTGGCCTCTGCTCCCACAGCAGAAGAGCCAGGATTGAAAGCTTGTGCTGGACCTGTTCAGCACACAATCACCTTTACATTGGTGCATCCATCGTTGCTTTCACTGCTCCCTTTCATACAGGAAAAGCATTTGAATGGAATCAGTTCAGAGCCTGCTCTCTGCTGGCAGCAACACAGTCAGCACAGAATGAGCAGTGGCATCTGCTCCCACAGCAGAAGAACCAGCAGGGAAAGCTAGTGCTGGGCCTCTTCAGCACACAGGCTGCTTTGCAACGGTGTCACCATCATTGCAGTCTCTCCTCGGTTTCATACCTAAAACTCCATTTGAATCCAAATTCTCAGCTGGTCGCTCTCAGCTGCAGGCAGCACAGTGAGTACAGCAAGAACGTTTGGCCTCTGCTCCCACAGCAGAAGTGTCAGGATTGAAAGCTGGTGCTGGACCTGTTCAGCACACAATCACCTTTACATTGGTGCATCCATCATTGCTTTCACTGCTCCCTTTCATACAGGAAAAGCATTTGAATGGAATCAGTTCAGAGCCTGCTCTCTGCTGGCAGCAACACAGTCAGCACAGAAAGAACAGTGGCATCTGCTCCCACAGCAGAAGAACCAGCAGGGAAAGCTAGTGCTGGGCCTCTTCAGCACACAGGCTGCTTTGCAACGGTGTCACCATCATTGCAGTCTCTCCTCGGTTTCATACCTAAAACTCCATTTGAATCCAAATTCTCAGCTGGTCTCTCTCAGCTGCAGGCAGCACAGTGATTACAGCACGAACGTTTGGCTTCTGCTCCCACAGCAGAAGAGCCAGGATTGAAAGCTGGTGCTGGACCTGTTCAGCACACAATCACCTTTACATTGGTGCATCCATCGTTGCTTTCACTGCTCCCTTTCATACAGGAAAAGCATTTGAATGGAATCAGTTCAGAGCCTGCTCTCTGCTGGCAGCAACACAGTCAGCACAGAACGAACAGTGGCATCTGCTCCCACAGCAGAAGAACCAGCAGGGAAAGCTAGTGCTGGGCCTCTTCAGCACACAGGCTGCTTTGCAACGGTGTCACCATCATTGCAGTCTCTCCTCGGTTTCATACCTAAAAGTCCATTTGAATCCAAATTCTCAGCTGGTCGCTCTCAGCTGCAGGCAGCACAGTGAGTACAGCACGAACGTTTGGCTTCTGCTCCCACAGCAGAAGAGCCAGGATTGAAAGCTTGTGCTGGACCTGTTCAGCACACAATCACCTTTACATTGGTGCATCCATCGTTGCTTTCACTGCTCCCTTTCATACAGGAAAAGCATTTGAATGGAATCAGTTCAGAGCCTGCTCTCTGCTGGCAGCAACACAGTCAGCACAGAAAGAACAGTGGCATCTGCTCCCACAGCAGAAGAACCAGCAGGGAAAGCTAGTGCTGGGCCTCTTCAGCACACAGGCTGCTTTGCAACGGTGTCACCATCATTGCAGTCTCTCCTCGGTTTCATACCTAAAAGTCCATTTGAATCCAAATTCTCAGCTGGTCTCTCTCAGCTGCAGGCAGCACAGTGAGTACAGCACGAACGTTTGGCTTCTGCTCCCACAGCAGAAGAGCCAGGATTGAAAGCTTGTGCTGGACCTGTTCAGCACACAATCACCTTTACATTGGTGCATCCATCGTTGCTTTCACTGCTCCCTTTCATACAGGAAAAGCATTTGAATGGAATCAGTTCAGAGCCTGCTCTCTGCTGGCAGCAACACAGTCAGCACAGAACGAACAGTGGCATCTGCTCCCACAGCAGAAGAACCAGCAGGGAAAGCTAGTGCTGGGCCTCTTCAGCACACAGGCTGCTTTGCAACGGTGTCACCATCATTGCAGTCTCTCCTCGGTTTCATACCTAAAACTCCATTTGAATCCAAATTCTCAGCTGGTCGCTCTCAGCTGCAGGCAGCACAGTGAGTACAGCACGAACGTTTGGCTTCTGCTCCCACAGCAGAAGAGCCAGGATTGAAAGCTTGTGCTGGACCTGTTCAGCACACAATCACCTTTACATTGGTGCATCCATCGTTGCTTTCACTGCTCCCTTTCATACAGGAAAAGCATTTGAATGGAATCAGTTCAGAGCCTGCTCTCTGCTGGCAGCAACACAGTCAGCACAGAACGAACAGTGGCATCTGCTCCCACAGCAGAAGAACCAGCAGGGAAAGCTAGTGCTGGGCCTCTTCAGCACACAGGCTGCTTTGCAACGGTGTCACCATCATTGCAGTCTCTCCTCGGTTTCATACCTAAAACTCCATTTGAATCCAAATTCTCAGCTGGTCTCTCTCAGCTGCAGGCAGCACAGTGATTACAGCACGAACGTTTGGCTTCTGCTCCCACAGCAGAAGAGCCAGGATTGAAAGCTTGTGCTGGACCTGTTCAGCACACAATCACCTTTACATTGGTGCATCCATCGTTGCTTTCACTGCTCCCTTTCATACAGGAAAAGCATTTGAATGGAATCAGTTCAGAGCCTGCTCTCTGCTGGCAGCAACACAGTCAGCACAGAAAGAACAGTGGCATCTGCTCCCACAGCAGAAGAACCAGCAGGGAAAGCTAGTGCTGGGCCTCTTCAGCACACAGGCTGCTTTGCAACGGTGTCACCATCATTGCAGTCTCTCCTCGGTTTCATACCTAAAAGTCCATTTGAATCCAAATTCTCAGCTGGTCGCTCTCAGCTGCAGGCAGCACAGTGAGTACAGCACGAACGTTTGGCTTCTGCTCCCACAGCAGAAGAGCCAGGATTGAAAGCTTGTGCTGGACCTGTTCAGCACACAATCACCTTTACATTGGTGCATCCATCGTTGCTTTCACTGCTCCCTTTCATACAGGAAAAGCATTTGAATGGAATCAGTTCAGAGCCTGCTCTCTGCTGGCAGCAACACAGTCAGCACAGAAAGAACAGCGGCATCTGCTCCCACAGCAGAAGAACCAGCAGGGAAAGCTAGTGCTGGGCCTCTTCAGCACACAGGCTGCTTTGCAACGGTGTCACCATCATTGCAGTCTCTCCTCGGTTTCATACCTAAAACTCCATTTGAATCCAAATTCTCAGCTGGTCTCTCTCAGCTGCAGGCAGCACAGTGATTACAGCACGAACGTTTGGCTTCTGCTCCCACAGCAGAAGAGCCAGGAGGGAAAGCTTGTGCCGGACCTGTTCAGCACACAATCACCTTTACATTGGTGCATCCATCGTTGCTTTCACTGCTCCCTTTCATACAGGAAAAGCATTTGAATGGAATCAGTTCAGAGCCTGCTCTCTGCTGGCAGCAACACAGTCAGCACAGAACGAACAGTGGCATCTGCTCCCACAGCAGAAGAACCAGCAGGGAAAGCTAGTGCTGGGCCTCTTCAGCACACAGGCTGCTTTGCAACGGTGTCACCATCATTGCAGTCTCTCCTCGGTTTCATACCTAAAAGTCCATTTGAATCCAAATTCTCAGCTGGTCGCTCTCAGCTGCAGGCAGCACAGTGAGTACAGCACGAACGTTTGGCCTCTGCTCCCACAGCAGAAGAGCCAGGATTGAAAGCTTGTGCTGGACCTGTTCAGCACACAATCACCTTTACATTGGTGCATCCATCGTTGCTTTCACTGCTCCCTTTCATACAGGAAAAGCATTTGAATGGAATCAGTTCAGAGCCTGCTCTCTGCTGGCAGCAACACAGTCAGCACAGAACGAACAGTGGCATCTGCTCCCACAGCAGAAGAACCAGCAGGGAAAGCTAGTGCTGGGCCTCTTCAGCACACAGGCTGCTTTGCAACGGTGTCACCATCATTGCAGTCTCTCCTCGGTTTCATACCTAAAACTCCATTTGAATCCAAATTCTCAGCTGGTCTCTCTCAGCTGCAGGCAGCACAGTGAGTACAGCACGAACGTTTGGCTTCTGCTCCCACAGCAGAAGAGCCAGGATTGAAAGCTTGTGCTGGACCTGTTCAGCACACAATCACCTTTACATTGGTGCATCCATCGTTGCTTTCACTGCTCCCTTTCATACAGGAAAAGCATTTGAATGGAATCAGTTCAGAGCCTGCTCTCTGCTGGCAGCAACACAGTCAGCACAGAAAGAACAGTGGCATCTGCTCCCACAGCAGAAGAACCAGCAGGGAAAGCTAGTGCTGGGCCTCTTCAGCACACAGGCTGCTTTGCAACGGTGTCACCATCATTGCAGTCTCTCCTCGGTTTCATACCTAAAACTCCATTTGAATCCAAATTCTCAGCTGGTCTCTCTCAGCTGCAGGCAGCACAGTGAGTACAGCACGAACGTTTGGCTTCTGCTCCCACAGCAGAAGAGCCAGGAGGGAAAGCTTGTGCTGGACCTGTTCAGCACACAATCACCTTTACATTGGTGCATCCATCGTTGCTTTCACTGCTCCCTTTCATACAGGAAAAGCATTTGAATGGAATCAGTTCAGAGCCTGCTCTCTGCTGGCAGCAACACAGTCAGCACAGAAAGAACAGTGGCATCTGCTCCCACAGCAGAAGAACCAGCAGGGAAAGCTAGTGCTGGGCCTCTTCAGCACACAGGCTGCTTTGCAACGGTGTCACCATCATTGCAGTCTCTCCTCGGTTTCATACCTAAAAGTCCATTTGAATCCAAATTCTCAGCTGGTCTCTCTCAGCTGCAGGCAGCACAGTGAGTACAGCACGAACGTTTGGCTTCTGCTCCCACAGCAGAAGAGCCAGGATTGAAAGCTTGTGCTGGACCTGTTCAGCACACAATCACCTTTACATTGGTGCATCCATCGTTGCTTTCACTGCTCCCTTTCATACAGGAAAAGCATTTGAATGGAATCAGTTCAGAGCCTGCTCTCTGCTGGCAGCAACACAGTCAGCACAGAACGAACAGCGGCATCTGCTCCCACAGCAGAAGAACCAGCAGGGAAAGCTAGTGCTGGGCCTCTTCAGCACACAGGCTGCTTTGCAACGGTGTCACCATCATTGCAGTCTCTCCTCGGTTTCATACCTAAAACTCCATTTGAATCCAAATTCTCAGCTGGTCTCTCTCAGCTGCAGGCAGCACAGTGATTACAGCACGAACGTTTGGCTTCTGCTCCCACAGCAGAAGAGCCAGGAGGGAAAGCTTGTGCCGGACCTGTTC